>NC_089596.1:107305491-107312251 GCF_019320115.1 Miscanthus floridulus
GGCATACTCCCTGTCTCATCGGCAGTAGTCTTCAAGCCTCCTTTCATCGGCATCGACAACAACTCCTCCAACCTCATCGGCAACGCCCGAGTCCAAATCAACCTTTCCATCGATCATCACCAACTATCGGCAACCATTTTTACAAACTGGCTTTCATTGGCTATCAAAGTATTCAATAACTTTCCCCTTGCCGATTGGTCCACTCCGATTATTTTGACACGTGCAAAAAACGGTGTCAACATAAAGGCAGAGAAGTATGAAGAACAGAGGCAATCATAGGAGTAGATGTGCTTGAAGCCAGAGCCCTTAGCCGGTGTTTATAGCCACGGAGATGGGATGATCGACATCTCAGAATATGTAAAGGCAAGCCCAATTAATGGAAGAGGGAGCGTCGTTCTGCCAGTACCGAGGGAAAATGCGGCGATTAATGACCAGGGAGGAATTTGAAAAGTTTTACCATGAGAGCCATTTTAGACTTAATCGAGTCAGAATGAATCACAAGTCGAAATCGGCTAATCCAAAATGGCTATACTACTGAGCCTCAAGGAGACATGTAATAGGTCAGATAACTGCTTACAAATTGGTACATGGAACATGAGTTCAGGGCAAAAGAGGAGTCACTTAAAATGAAGAAATTGTTTGCTAACTTCTCCTATTATAAACTAAGGGCCGGAGAACACTTTGTTCACTATATCTTCGGCCTAGGAAGCAAGGGCTATGGAGTTGGTGGTGTTGAAGAAGTCCTTGACCAGGCGCTCGTGGTCCTCAGGGTGTTCGGTGGTTAGGAAACCATGGGAAGAAGTCAAAGCTCGTGACCAGAGCGAGCTTGCACAACAGCCAATGCCATGGCAGCACCATGACAAACACCGTGAAGGGCAACTTCTCTGATGCGGTTTGGGACGTCGTATAGGTGAACCATCAGCACGGCACCCCTAGCATTGATGAATCCTACCACATACTCTACAACTGATCGAAGACTTTCCAACTAGGCCAATAGGTCTGGAGAGATTCAAGAAAGGAATAATCAAGATCTTGAAAACAACACTAAAAGAAAACGAAGAATTGTGGTGGATATCTCACCCATAATTCTGGCCTTGGCCTCGGCCAGCCTTGCTTGAGTGGAGTTGGCCCCATGTTTCAAGGTGATCAAAGCATCATGCAGCACATTCAGATGAAAGTCTGTTCGCCCAAGATCATGGGTTGCATTCTCCTGGTGACAAAGATGCGGGTGTGGTGGCACATACTCATCGAGGGCCTCTTCAGCAAGCCTCTTGCTACTCTCCTTATCTTCGAGCATATAAGAAAGCAAATTGCACTAGAGGCATAGAAGGTTTGGGACAAAGTAGGTGGTTTTTTGATCCACAATCATGGCCCGTATATATAGCCCGAGAGATAAGAAGATAGACTTCATCAAGGGTATGGAATTGAAGTCAGCTATGGAAACAGATCAACACTCTAGAAATTCAAGGAACGGTTCATGGAAGCACAATGGATTTAGACTTATTCTTTCCCATAAATTATAGATGCCATGGGATTGATGCAAATGTTTACATTAACCGATGATCAACTCACTAAAACTTTCTTAGATTGAAGGGAGTTCGGATCCCCACAAGGACGAAGATCATCATGGATCGAGTCATATCAGCTCGCTGATAGAAGTAGCATCAGGGGAGAGAAAAGGCCGCCTACTAAAAAGATGACCATATGTCCAACCGATTCCTCGGCATGAGCACTTGATAGAGCGAACAAGGGGAAGGTGTCCACACATTTGAGCCCTTGCAAACACTAGAACAACTCTGCGCTAATGGTGAGAAAACTCAGGTGACATCATAAGAAATCTTCTAACCACAGCAGCTAATCCTCTTGCTCGACAAGGCGCTAAAATGAGCGACACAATCGCCCTATGCACAAGAATTCTTCTCACCACTCAAGACCCTCATAGTAAGGAATTAGACCATGGAGGGTCTAGTAGAGCCAAGGTCACTCGAGGAGGCAAGCAAAAGGGAAACATAACTGAGTCGTTGGGTTGCTCTCACCAGGGTCGGATAGGCATTTATAGCTGGTCTGAAAGATTGAATCCAAGCACCCATGAAGCAATAGTGCTCTCGTGAAGCTTTAAAGTGTAAGCTCATAAGCCGGCGAGGACATTGGTAGGCCCCAGCTCAAGGTTCTCTACCTGTGACTACGGACCCATTGGGGGTACAGACATGGTAATTTTGGAATAAAATAACTTTTATCCCAAAATTTGGAGGCATGTGTTTACATCAAAATTTGGGAAAGAAGAACGCAGGAACTCAAGGCTTATAAAATTGTATCATCAAGGGATCGATCGGATGAGGGTCGAGGTCAGTTGGTTTTGATGTAGTGTCAGAATCGGCTATTTTATAAATGACGTCAGTAGACAATATCAACGGACTACGTATGGATGGAGTCGAGGGGGAAGACATGTCAGACTCTACAAAAAGGGAAAGATTAGCGTCCAAGTTATCTTAAGTTAGAAATGTTTTCTCTTATACTAAAGATTGTAATGAATCGTACTTGAGTAGGATTCATGCTTAGGTTCTGGGTATAAATATTAGACCTTGGCTATTGTAAGGATCAACAATCAATCAACTTTTTCGGCTTCACGCCAACCCTTAGGAGTAGGAGTACTATAGATCTCAGCGAGTTCTTCAACAAGCAGTGCTGCATCGATCCGGTCGACCTTCAGCTTGTCTATAAGTACTGTCATGGCATATACTTCTGCTTGTAAGGCTGCATCAGTCCAGCTAACCTCTTATGAGCCCTAGTATAAGTAGTTATTGATCCTTATCTAGTTCAAGTATGGCTGCATCGGTTAAGTTTGACCTCCACTGCTCGAATTAGATTAAGGTCAAGTTATCGGCTCTACCTGAGGGTGGCGTCCTCCAGGTGGATTCATTAAGTTAATGATCTTGCTGATGTTCTTGTTGTCATTTAGTTTTAGCAATATCAACCTGCCCGATCGAGATTGATCTAGATCCACCTCACATCCTTTTAGTCCATCATTTATTTTGTCATGGCTTATACTTCTACTTGTAAGGCTGCATCGGTCCAGCCGACCTCTTATGAGCCCTAGTATAAGTAGTTATCGATCCTTATCTAGTTCAAGTACAGCTGCATCGGTTAAGTTTGACCTCTATTGCTCAAATTAGATTAAGGTCAAGTTATCGGCTCTACCTGAGGGTGGCGTCCTCTGGGTAGATTCATTAAGTTAACGATCTTGCTGATGTTCTTGTTGTCATTTAGTTTCAGCAATATCAACCTGCCCGATCGAGATTGATCTAGATCCACCTCACATCCTTTTAGTCTATCGTTTATTTTGTCATGGCTTATACTTCTGCTTGTAAAGCTGCATTGTTCCAGCCGACCTCTTACGAGTCCTAGTATAAGTAGTTATCGATCCTTATCTAGTTCAAGTATGGCTGCATCGGTTAAGTTCAACCTCCACTGCTCAAATTAGATTAAGGTCAAGTTATCGGCTCTACCTAAGGGTGGCGTCCTCCGGGTAGATTTATTAAGTTAACGATCTTGCTTATGTTCTTGTTGTCATTTAGTTTCAGCAATAACAACCTGCCCGATCGAGATTGATCTAGATCTGCCTCATATCCTTTTAGTCCATCGTTTATTTTGTCACATTCTATGGTTCTTACTTTAAACGATGGATTATGCTTTATCGGTTATTCTACTTCGATCTTGATCACGCATAGTACGTGGCTAAGGCATGTCTGATCTTGAGAAGGTTTACTAGCTAGTTGAATCTGGTCTATAGCTCGCTGTTATGGCTGCAACGATTCGGCCGATCCCCACTGATATCACTTTAGATCGGAGTATGCTGGTTGGTAGATTTGCTTTCGACCAGACATGACCTTGGATGTTTGCTATGCCTGCATCAGTTAAATAGCCGATTGCCAGTACTTTAACATTTATAGTGTGTCTTCATGATTCTATTAAGTGTGAATAGATCCGTTTACTTTAAAGGTTTGATCTGTTGTCTTTATCATGGCTACTATCGATCCGGTTGAACCCTATTGTTAAGGAGAACATGTTAGATTTGATGAGATTCTAGGTCTATCCATATTAAACAGTCGATTGTTAACATGCTGTAACCTCTTTTCCACCTGAATTGGTTGTTTTAGCCAATTCGCTTATGCTTTCACAGATATGGCACGCTTTCATGAACCTATTGAAGTATGGTCGGTTCAATAGATTTTTTGGTTCTATATTACTATCATCATCATAGCTGCATCGATCTGATCAAACCTCACTGTTGGTGGTAATGAATTAGATCTAGACAGTTCGTAGGTCTATCTATATCAAATAGTCGATTGTTTGCGTGATATATCCTTTTTCACTGGATTCATTGGCTCTATACCACGTATCGATCAAAATCTAATTTAGCCAGTGATGTATCTTTGACGCATACATGTTAATAGCTTGAGGGAAAGGATCATTAAAACTGGACGTATTGTATCTGTTACTATAAAATCAATCATTACAGTCCTTAACAGTCGATTTCTTCTCGTATCGGCTATTTAGCCAATTTTTCTTGTCTGGCTGCTCCCAAAGCGGCACACTTGGAACTGTCTGGTCAAAACCGGCATGTTCCGCCTTAAACTACTGATAAACTTTCTCTCCTTCTCAATTGCAGGTCAAATTGACTGGCACGCCCTTGGGAATTCATAGGGTCGACTAATCCTGTGTTGAAGCCAGGCAGATCTCCAAGATCGTTTTGGCTTGCTACGTGTCCACCCGGCGCGGCTACCATGTTTTCATACCGATAGGCCCGAATAGAGGGGACTATTTATGTGGCGGCAATTAGGGAAGCAAACCGCACCTAGGTGGAATCCTCCCTAATATGGGCTCCATAAACCCTCAGAAATTGAGTCAGTGCACCATAACGAGCAACAATACCATTAAGACACGAAGGATCCAGGGAGGTCGACCGCCCCCAGGATCCACGTGTAGAGTGACCATCGGTCACTGTGACCGCATAGCGCACGCGCAATCACACGACGAGTGAGCGTCGAAAAGTCACGACCCCAGTGAAAGAGGCCCGAGAGCCCCTGAGCCCATGTGCCGGGTAGCTGGGTCATGACCATGATCTGACGTTGTAATTAGGAAATCCACCCCTAGGCCAATCCTTAGAAGGGCTTGAGGCCATGAAAGGGATAGGGGCAGGAAGGAGATGGCCCCCTATGGCTCTAATTGGTGGTGCGGAGCCATGTGACTGTTGACACAAGATGTGACGCACTGTGCCTCACACACAGCAAGCCAAAAAGCGTGGCTTCAATCAGGTTCTCGGGTGCTTCGTGATCCGGAAGCGTGCCAGTCAGTTTGACCTAAAAACTAACAAGGGATAGAGCAATTAAATGTCAAACCGGAACATGTCGGGTAATACCAGACAGTTCCACATATACGGCCCTGAAGCCACTTACAACGACATACAGCTATAGAGAGCTGTTTGCCAACAAGTTCATAGATCATTCAGCTAGTCGTAAGATGAATGCACGTAAAGACCTAATTGTCGAATGCATGTGCATGGGAAGACATGTTTAAACAAGTGAAATTAATTATGAGTTAATGCATAACCAAGCTCGGCAGTCCAGCCAAATTGGGGTCCATGAGGAAGGAACGTGCAAATAAAAAACGATTAAACTAATCTAAAACCTGCATCTGCCGCACGACACCTGGTTTCGTTAAAGCTTAAACGTGATTAACATGCATGAACCCGCAACACATGACAATCTAGATTAAAATAATTTAGCCATTGTGAGCGTATGATCTATTTGCAAAGATAATATGAAAAGCAATGATCGTTGAAGCACGAATAAAACCATAAGAGAAAAAGAGAGCCGAACAATATCAATCTAGATTGGGCAGAAGTATGTTACAAATATATAAGATATTTAAAACATGCAACACTGGATAACTTAATGAATCTATTTAGATTTGCCATATCTAATAGAGCCGATAACTATCTTGCTTTCACTAAGCATATTGAGCAAACGCCTGCCGCACGGTATTTACTCATAAACAAAGCATAAGCAAAGACTTCTTGATTGTCAAGCAAAGATCCGCCGCACGATCATTGAAAACAAACAAGACTACTTGCATCACGTCTAAATCCACCGCATGATACTAAACATGATAACAAGGTTGTCGGAACTTACGGAGGTCGATGGATCGATGACTCCTCTCGAAGAACTCGACGACACGACAAAAGGACTCGAAAGTTGGCACGGGGCCGATTGTATTGATTTGGTTGTGAACCCTTATTACAATGGTCGAGGGTCAATATTTATACCCTGACAAAACACGAGTCCTAGAGGACTACGATTTACAAAGGAACTTCTAAACAAACTTGGAAACTTACGATTCCTTACCCTAAACTTTTAGATTCCTTTATTATTACAACTTTCATCTTTCCGATCGGTCTTGCCTGCCATCTTCTGTTTTCCCGAATGGAGTCACCGCCTTCTGAAGTAACCGACCGCACAAGCATTTAGCCGATCGCCTGTTTTGTTTGCCGAACACCCTTCTTCCCGCATGCTGGTCCACCTGTCATCCTCTAGAATCGACCAAAATCCAGTGTTAACACATGCCCCCTCAATTTCAGGATAAAAGTTGTTTTATTCTGAAATTGACCACAAGCTCTTTCTTCCTCCTAGGTCAGCACCGTTCAATACCGCAGCCGCTGCCCAAAAATCCAAGCTTTCAGCGCAACCTCGGACCTACTTCG